>NC_140951.1:106981802-106996802 GCF_014529385.1 Adiantum capillus-veneris
TAGAACCAGACAATGGATTTTTCAATTCCACATCAGAACCAGACAAAGGATTTTTCAAAAATTTTGGAATCTTGCCAAAATTCAAGAAAGAAGGGAAGGATGTAGACGGCTGGCGCATCACCATGTGGGAACGTGTTCTTAGAAGATGGCCAGTGAATCACTTAGTAATTACTACCGTAAACCCAAAGCATATAAATAGGGCCCATTACTTTGATATCGGGGGGGCAATTGTTATCACTTGTATTAGCGCTTTGAGCTATAATTGCACTTGAGCATCAGTGGCAGTATTATCGGGTACACTTTCTCTCTCTCTCTCTCTCTCTGTAATCATATTCACAGTAATCTCAATCATGATATATATATATATATATATATATATATATTCCAGTGATACTGACTTCTCAACAGTCTTCTGAATCTGAGTTTGAACTTTATTCCAGTCTTTAAGTCTGATTCTCATTTTAGTATTCATATTTCAGTTTAGTCACTGATTTCTGTCTAGTCTGCTATCTAACTCTTCCTACTCTAAGTAGCTGAAATCCTTCAACACTGGAATTAGCTGTCTCAAGAGATCAGCTCCAATTCCATTTTGGCGATCACAGTGGCTAGAGCTGAAGCTTGTTGACTGAAAGACTCTTCTCCGAGTTGAAGTTTTCAGCAATGGCACCAAAATCCAATCGTGGCGGATATCTACCAATCGTGTGGACCCCATTCTTGAGGAGTCAGGAAGAGAGTCTGATCCCAAGCAAGAGAAAATGACTGACATTGAGGCTCCGAAGGAGCATAGTCATGCTGATGAGGCACAGGACTCACAGCATTCCAGTCATTCTCGACGCAGACGGGCAAAACGGGAAGCACGAAAGGCAAAGAGTTCCAAGAGTTCTCAGTCTCGCCAGAACGATGAGCATATCAAAGGCAGAAAGGGAAGTCACCGAACTTCTAGCACACAAAACAGAGAGGATATTGAGACTGAGACAGAGATAGAGATTGATTGGGATGCTGACACTGACAACTGCAAGAAGTCTCCCAAGCGTCAGTCTGAAGCCAAGAAGCGAACTAGTGGAATTAGCTGTAATCGACATGATTACTCCGCTTCCCTGAAGATTTCCTTTCCCTTGTTCAAAGGAGGGAAAAAGGATGATCCTGATGTTCACATACAAGCTTTTGAGCAGTATGCTGAACTAAAAAACATTGATGAAGATGATTGGGGGGAATACTTTCCACAAACCTTGAAGGAAGCAGCAAGGAAATGGTATTACCATTACCCTGCATGCCAACTGAGATCATATAATAAATTACTTAAGGCCTTCAGGTTGGAATATTCCGACAATCGAGGAGATGAGGATATTCTCTGTGAATTGGATCACATCAAACAACGGAATTTGTCAGTCCGCAGCTATGTAGAAAAGATCAAAGAACTAACCTGACAACTGCAAGAACCAGCGTCTGAGAAAAGATTAAGGGCATGGTTTCTGAATGGGTTCAGAAGCAAGAAGCTGAGAGAACAAGAAGAACCAGCCCCTACAAAGAAATTCAATGACCTGGTCCAACGAGCATTAAAACTGGAACAGCAGGCTAAGAAAGAAAAACCCACAAGAAGCGAAGGACCAGTAGCAGTAGTTCGGCTACTGAAGCTTCTGATTCCAGTGCAACGTCCAGCAGTTTCGAGAGCAGTTCCAATGAACTGACAAAGGACAAATCAAAGAAAGGATCATGGACCAAGAAAATTGAAGAAATGGCTAGGCAGATTGCAGAGATTAGCGACACAAGATAGCCGGTCCGGAAGATGGAGACTTGGTGTTCAAGATGTAAATCCAAGGACCACATCTCCACAGAATGTCCACAATGTACCTACTGCAAGGCCTTCGATCACCTATGGAATAATTGTGGCATCCGAATTCACCATTTTAAGAAAGGAAAGGATCTATCAGTGGTTGCCTACACTGAACCAGTGAAGACAGAGCCAATCAAAGTAGCCCAAGAAGAAGGACCATGTACCAGTGGTACTGGTCAAGGACGAGGCACATACCAACCAGGAATGAGCAGAGGAAGAGGAAGAGGCAACTTCCAGACCAGAAGCATGAATTGCTATACCTGTGGGAAGTATGGTCATTTTGCAGCCCAATGTCTAGATGCACCGATAACAACTGCTACTGAGGCCAAGGCACCAGAGCCAGTCCCAGTCAGAGTAGTTACCAGGAGCAAAGGGGTGATCATTGAAGAGATTCCAGACATTTCAGAGATACCAGCCAACTCCAACAGCAACAAGTGGGCCCAACAAAGGAAAGTTTGGAAGGCCAAGGGTAAGGAAAAGGTGGTAGATGAGTGGCAAGAGTAGCGGGAACTAGCAGTTAAAATCACAGAGGATTTAGCTAAGAAGCTGCCAGAGCAGCCAGAAAGTTTCGAGGCTAGAGTCATTTAGAAGATACCAGCCCAATCGAATGATAAAGATCAGTCAGTACCGGCCATGACAGAGACCATGCTGGCTGTGGTACATAGACTAGCTGGTGAGATGGAAGAGGAAGGAAAGAGTAGAAGTACTGCTAAAGAAGAATGGCAGTATGAGAACACTAGCTCTTCAAGCTCTGACAATTAGTCTGACCAGGAGCAAGAGGAAATTCAGGTGAAAATTTGTGATAGAATCCAGAAGCTGACTGTAGAGCTAGAGGATATAAGAAAGACCTTACCTGAGGTGGCCAACTTTATCAGGCAGCGTAGGAAGACTGAGACAAACGCCAGAACAGTAGACCTGACGGCTGTCCGGGATGATGAAGTTCCACTTATGCAGGTAGATTACAAGGTCAGGAAGCAGTGGGAACCTCTCTCAAGTGTCATACTGGATAGAGGAGCAGGAGTCAATATAATGGGAGCCCATCTTCAGCAAAGCATGGGTATCACCAACATGAAACCAGCACCATTCAAAGTAAGAATGGAAGATCATCGAGTCGTACAAGCGACGAGCATGATTGAAAACATGCAGATAAGAGTAGGGAGGGAAAAATTCAAAACAAGTTTCCTAGTTTTGGATGTGCAGGGCGCATATGGAATGCTATTAGGCCGCCCATGGTTAAGAACAGCACATGTTGTTCATGACTACGCAAACCAGACTTTAACCATAGAAGGGGCCAGTGGCAGAATCAAAATCTAGACCAACAACACCAAGAGCTGGAAAAAGGAACTGAGGCCGAAGGAGTTGTGTCAGAAATACCGAGCTAAGAAAATTGAGCGAATGCTGGCAGCAATGAACATCTTTCCTTTGGCAGAAATTGATTTGAATGCAGTCCTACTAAACAAAGAGTAAGCTGACAAGCAGAAGAAACAATACCCTGACCAATTCACTGAAGTCAATACAGGGGAAAGAACCGTTCAGCTAACTAGAAGAATGGAGGAACCAGCTGATACTGACATAATGGAAGAATCAACATGTCCAGAAGAATATCCATCTGATCAGAATAATGATTCAGAAATGAATGGGCCTTCTTGGGACTACGCTGAAGAGTCGACCAAACGAAAAGGAGGGGGACCCAACTGGTTGCTTCCAGATGATCAGGAAGTAGAGGAATGGAACCTGGGATCAGAGGAAAATCCCAGAATGATCAAAGTCAACAAGCACCTGAAACCGGCAATGAAGGAAAAGGCACGGACAATGTTCCAGAACTATAAAGATGTATTTGCCTGGGAACATACAGATTTGAAGGGAGTAGATCTTGAAGTTTGTCAGCACCTAATACCACTAAAACAACGCTAGGCCAGTCAGACTACAAAGATACCGGATGAACCCTAACTATGCAAAGAAGGTCAAGGAGGAGATTGATAATCTTCTCAAGGCTGGGTTCATTACGGAAGTAGCAAGCAGTGATTGGTTATTTCCAATAGTTTTCGTTCCTAAGAAGAATGGGAAATTAAGGGTTTGTGCCGACTATAGGAAACTAAATGCCCAGACCATTAAGGATCCATTTCCCTTACCTTTTACTGATATGTTGCTTGATGAGATCGCAGGATATGAGATGTATAGCTTCATGGATGGTTATAGCGGCTATAACCAGTTACAGATTGCTCCGGAAGATAGGGCCAAGACCACTTTCATCACTGAGTGGGGAGCATTCATATATCTGGTGATGCCTTTTGGCCTGTGCAATGCACCAGCTACTTTTCAACGGTGTATGATGGAGATGTTTAATGAATTTCTTCATCGGTTCCTCGCCATTTTCATGGATGACTTCACTGTCTATTCAGTTGAGAAACAACACCTTCTATTCCTAGAGATGGTTTTTAAACGCTGTCAGGAGAAAAGGATTTGCTTGAATCCATTTAAATCAGTATTTCTGGTTTGGAAGGGACAACTACTGGGACATGTGGTTTCCCGCAATGGAATAGAAATGGCCAATGACAAAATACAGTGTGTCCAGTAAGCTAAAGCACCCATAACTGCTTCTGAGTTGAGTTCTTCTTTGGGGTATGTGAATTTTTATAGAAGATTTGTACACAAATTTGCTTCTCAAGTAGTACCACTATATGAGCTTACAAAGAAGACCAGCAGGTTCAATTGGACTGCTAAGTGTTAGGAGAGTTTCCAGAATCTGAAAAAAGCCATTACCAGTAAACCAGTCCTCAGGCAGCCGAACTGGGACATTATTTTTCATGTACACGTTGATGCTTCAGGATTGGCAATGGGGGAAATATTGGCTCAGCCAGATGGTAGAACAGACTATCCGGTCTATTTTGCTAGTCGGAGATTCAGTCAGGCTGAACAAGGCTATACGACTACTGAAAGAGAAGCCCTCGGAATGGTTTTTAGCGCTACAAAGTTCAAGCATTACCTATTGGGGAAGTTATTCCATTTTTATGTGGATCATCAAGCTCTTCTGTTTCTAATTAACAAAGTCATTATTCAAGGCAGGCTGATAAGATGGATGATGTTCCTTATGGAATTTGAGTTCAGAATTTTCCATAAGCCTGGCCGAAACCACTGTGGAGCTGACTTTCTGGCCAGAAGTACAGAAGGAATTTCAGAATCACCTCTAAGAGATGAACCAGTGGATGCTGATTTATTTCAGCTAGAAGCAGAAGAATCAGTGGATCCTGAATGGTATGATATTTATCAATTCCTTTCCCAAGGTGCCTTTCCAGAAGATTGGAAACAGAATCAGAAGAAGGCTCTGATCATAAAAATCCTGAAATTTACCATCATTGGGGGATTACTTTATTGGTTGGGGGTGGATGGTATACTTCGGAGATGTGTTCCAATGGAGGGAAGAATGCAAGTTATCTCAAAGGCACATAATGGAGAGTCTGGTGGACACTTTTCCTACGAAGTAACCTACAAGAAGATTCTGCAAGCAGGTTTGTGGTGGCAAACAATGATTGCTGATGTCAGAAGCTTTTGTAAAAGTTGTGATATATGCCAAAGAATGGGCCGACCAACATCTGCAGACATGACTCTCTTAATGCCAATACAACCATTGGGAGTATTCATGAAATGGGGATTGGATTTTATGGGACCTTTTAAGAAGGTGACTCCCAAGAAGAACAAGTACATCGTGATGGCTACTTGTTATGTTACCAAGTGGGTTGAAGCTAAAGCTCTTCCTGACAACACAACCAAGTCAACTGCAAGGTTTCTGTTTGAGAATATTGTCTGCCGATATGGATGTCCAGTGGAAATTGTAACCGATCAAGGGACACACTTTATCAATGATACTATGGAAATCCTATTGGATATGCTTTCAGTCAAGCATCGGAAATCTACTCCTTACTATCCCAGATGCAATGGATAGGCTGAAAGTAGCAATAAGACAATTAAGACTATTCTCACTAAGGTGGTGCAAAAGAAACCAGAATAGTGGGATTTGAAGCATCAGACTACTCTATGGGCTTATAGAACAGCTTATAAGGTAACTACTGGAATGACACCATTCAGAATGGTGTATGGTACTGAAGCAGTGGTTCCTATGGAGTTTGTAATCCCCAGTCTGAGAATGGCTGTAAAGTATGAATTAGACTTCAACCATAATCTTAAGAAAAGAGTGGATGAACTGATGCAGTTAGATGAACTCAGGCAAAGGGCTATATTGGAACAGGAAATTGTTCAACAAAGAAGGAAGCATTGGCATGATCGCCGAATTAAAGTCCGAGAATTCCAGAAAGGAGACTTAGTGCTTCTATATCAGTCAAGACTGGGTCCAAAGAAGCCGAATTTGAAGATTGCCTGGGCATGACCTTTTGAGGTTGATTGGGTCTTTTCCAATGGCACAGTCAGATTAAAAGACTTATCTGGACTAATGTTGCCAGGAGTATATAATGGAGCAAAGATCAAACTTTATTACTCAGAGACCAGAGAAACTGGATCAGAAGAAGTCACTAAGGAACTGGAGGTTGTTGATCAAGAGATACCAGAATCAGATATTTTTGGTCTTTTCCATGTGCAACCAGTTCCAGCTTCAGAACCAGTACCTGAAGAATCAGATCAGGCTGATTTAAGAACCAGTACCAGTATGATCCAGCCAGAGTGGGAATCAGTTCAGAACCAGTATGAACACACTTTCCAAATTTTAAGTGGCCAACGGTAAAATGGTATGCCGGTGATAATGATTACAAGGATGGGTTGCAGTCTTGTCCAATGCATGTTTGCCACGTCAGTGACGGCGCACACAAGTCTAGGAGTGGAGTCTAGAAGCGGCGAGTAGTGGAGCTTTTATGGCGCGAACACGTATAACAGTCAGGAGAGTTAACATTTTTCCTCATAAATCTCCTGCACGACGCTTTCCTCCTGTCAACCATTCGCCAGCGCCGAGCTCTGAGGTCTCTTCACTACAACCGCAAACTTCGACCTCCGACGAAACAGTTGACTGTCAGACAACCTTACCAGCAACACCAGGCAATGGCTTTAACACAGGTAAGTCCTCTTCGCCTTCGCCTGTTTCATCGTCGTCGACCTCACAGTGTATGGGTAGAAGGAAAAATACAGAGAAGATGGAGGAAACTCTTGCAGAAACCCAGGCTATAATTACTAAGGCAAAGCAAAGCCTTCCTGTTCTTCCATACATTAAAATCCAACGATATGTCTTTACTGATCATGCAATGACTCTGCTACAACTCTGGGATCTGCGAGTTGTATTGCAAGCGACAAGGATTGCTTTCAATGCAGGGATCATCAAGAAAGTTCTTGATTGTTTTGATGCATAAAACAACAGTGCTATGATAAATAATAGGAGGGTGTCCATGACACCAGAAGCCATTGCATTTGCATTTAGAATGCCTAATGAGCCTAAACCATCGGTGGCAACTACGCAGCAAATAAGTATTGCTTTAAAGGAGGATGAAGCAGCTCGAAAGAAGTGCAAGGCAAGTGCTCAAGGAGTTCCAGTAGTAGGACTGGAAGCCTCCGCTGCTTACAAGTTTGTAGCCGAAGCAGTCGGTCTTAAGAATAACCCAACTTATGTGTCAGAAAAATTATTTGCTATGTTGTTGGCCAAGATACTAGATCCACACTTCCATATCAACCTGTGTCAAATACTCTCGCATAATGTACTTCAACAGACTGCCAAGTTGAAATCTCAAATTGTTTTCAAGGCATGGTATGTCTGGAAATTTCTGTATTGGGCTACTGCTACAGATATTAATGAGCAGGTGAAGCTGGCATGGAATGAGCAGCCCATTTTTGAACCGAAGAAAATTGAACTGTCCTCAGACGACGAGGAAACGGACAGTCAAACAACTTCCAAGGACCTGAAAAGGAAAGCTACTACAGAGGAAGCTAGTAGTTCAAAGAAACCAAGAATTACACTGACCAAAAGCAGTGAATTCTTGAAGCACATTGAAAGCCAGGTAAAGGAAGCGAGCACTGAGACAACTACCTAATCAGACAGTTGTCAAACAGACAGCTGCTACTGGATCTGGTAAGGATCAGGTAAAGCCAGTCACTGAGGTGAAGGTACTAGATCAGTCAGCAGACAAAGGCAGGAATCAACTGGATAAGGGGAAAGGTCCAACGTCCTCAACTATGTCTGAAACAGTTCCTGTCATTTCTCAAAACCCTCTGCAACTGGTTAAAAAGGATAAGCTACAGCACATGCAAACTCAGAAATTGAGAGGGCATCTCTCACTCACCAAAACTGATTATGCATCTCTACCTTATGTAGCTCCTGTGGTAATATATGAACCAGTTGATTCTGATCCAACAATGGTCAAAGACAGATGTTCAGTACTGATACAGTCCTCTTGGAATACCATTGTCAACTGTATGGGACAATTGGTGGAAGCTCCTGGATCAGAAGATGAAGTTAAAAAGCTTAAAGCTGAATTGGCAGAAGCACAGCATCAGATTGCCACACTCCACAAAGCCCAAGAAGTGTAGAACATACAACACACGGTATTTCAAGCTCAGTCAGAGAGAGCTCAGGAGTTGTTGAACAAAAAGTTAGCCAAAGCTGAGTCTGAAATTATGATCATAAAGAGTCAAAGGAATGAAGCATCGAGAGCTGCCGAGCGAGCTGAAATGGGGCTCAGAACGAAGCGGGCAGAATTTATAAAGTTGTTATTACACCATACAGCTCTGAAGCGTTCGCTGACAGACAGGTACATCTACAATAGCTTGTCTGAAATTTTGAACCCCGCAGGCAATGCTGTTTTTGATTTAGAAAATTTAAAATCCTTGATGGAAAGTCTGCAAAGTGATTTGCAGGACAAGGTGAGTGAGTTCAACAATACTCTGATGAACCAAGCCATCATGGATTATATTGAGCAGTAGACATCCCCAGAGGAGGATGAAGAAGAAGAAGAAGATGAAGCTGATAAGGAGAAGGATGATCAAGAAACCGGGCATACACAGGATGATGATGATGCCCCACCACCATCTCCACCTCCAGGACCAGGTACTGATGGGACAGGGCCAAATGAAGGAGGCCAGTCATAGCCAGACCAACTAGACCAGACTGAGGAATAGTAGGAAAGACAGGAAACACAACAACAGTCGGGTCATCAGCAGACTGAAGAACAGCATCCCAATAACACTGGAGATGATCCAACTAATCAGTTCCATCACAGCAGAGAGGCTAAAGGGAAAATGAAGGCTCAAGATGAAGGACCAGTGAAGGATCATCAGCATTCACTACAACTCATTACCTTAAATAAGCAACTGAGACATCAACAGGCCTCCATCACCAGACAGTATCTGGAGGATGATACTCTGTGGACTGATTTAGAAAGGTTCCAAAGACTATATGTAGGAGCCAGGGAAATGGTGGAACATTAGAAATTTGCTGCTTTTCATGATAAGGAAGCTTGTAGACTACCTGCGCATCCCAGTACAGTTCAGCTATTGGAACGAGTTCCAGAATGGATACTCAATGGTGATGAGAAAGTGGTAAACCCGTACTGGCAAAGACAGTCTACTGTAGATTGTCAGTCCTTAGCTTTAGAACTGAAACTTCTGCTGGGTAACAAACCAACTTACCGCTGCATGAAGGACGTGAGGGTCCAACTTAAGGATGTTCTGGTTCAACTACAAACTGCCAGAGGTGTTTTGGACCAGAGAGTGAAAGCCATCCTGGAGGACCAGACAACCACTAGCAGAGGACCTCAAACTCGCATGTCCGTCGGAGCACAGGCAACTGCTCTCCGCACCTTATTCCAACTAGTAAGAATTACTAGGAAGATGATGCAACAAGAGAACCAGGCAGTTCTGAATTTCCTAGAATTTGTGTCTGATTCTCCAGTTCTCTTGTATGTTATTCCAGCAAGAGAAACTGAGTTGCCAAGATTTTTTCCAACACTATATCCTCAACATCAAGAACCAGTTGATTGACTCACATATTTCAAAATAACTGATGAGCTTGAGGATTGGTATGAGCGATCAACTGTAGAATGGAAGACTTGGCAGACATTGTTCAATGATGTTCTTCAAATCAATGACATCCAGGCAATAAAGGAAGAGCTACAGAGGATTCAGCTATGTATGGGCCAGTGGAAGATTCAGATCAGAGGATTGACTAGGATTACTAATCAGTTACTGCAGCTTACAGTCGAATCTTCCAAACTACCTGAGAAAGACATTGCAGCAAAGCCGGGTCTAGCATCGCAGTACAGGGAGATGGCTGAGATTCTGTTCGAAGCACGCGTCAAAACAAATCAGCCTCTTCCACAAGGATGGATCCATACTGCATCGCATTGTCATAAACTGGCCAGAACCAGACTGACCAAGGACAGGCGTACACTCTATGATCCTGACACCAAAACCTATCATTCTCTCACACCTTATGAGGTAGAGATGACCACAGACCGGCGGGATCAGCTTGAGCAGGAGGCCATTTACCGACTGATTCAGAAGGAGAATGCTGATGCTGGAACTTCTTAGGCACCAACACGGTCAAAGAGCAAGGGCAAAAGGAAGACGGTCCAATGGAAGGATACTGGGTAGTTCTATCTCAGAATTTAGGGGTGACTTTTCTTCTCAGCAGGCAGGGAGAGATGACAGCTCCACCTTGGCCTTTTTCAGCTGTCTCTCGCAATCTGTGAGCTTTCTAGAGCTCTGCATCCTTCACCATCTTCTCAATGTCAGACTCTGACAATCCACCAGAAGATGGATTGTCAACATCAGAACCAGACGATGGATTTTTCAGTTCCACATCAGAACCAGACAATGGATTTTTCAGAACTTTTGGAATCTTGCCAAAATTCAAGAAAGAAGGGAAGGATGTAGACGGCTGGCGCGTCACCATGTGGGAACGTGTTCTTAGAAGTAGGGCAGTGAATCACTTAGTAATTACTAAAGTAATTACTACAGTAAACCCAAAGCATATAAATAGGGCCCGTTACTTTGATATCGGGGGGGCAATTGTTATCACTTGTATTAGCGCTTTGAGCTATAATTGCACTTGAGCATCAGTGGCAGTATTATCGGCTACACTTTCTCTCTCTCTCTCTCTCTCTCTGTAATCATATTCACTGTAATCTCAATCATGATATATATATATTCTAGTGATACTGACTTCTCAACAGTCTTAGTCTGAACTTTATTCCAGTCTTTAAGTCTGATTCTCATTTCAGTATTCATATTTCAGTTTAGTCACTGATTTCTGTCTAGTCTGCTATCTGACTCTTCCTACTCTAAGTAGCTGAAATCCTTCAACACTGGAATTAGCTGTCTCAAGAGATCAGCTCCAATTCCAAGGGCCAATGGCCATAGTTGGTTGTCTCTCTCTCTTTCTCTCTCTCTCTCTCTCTCTCTCTCTCTCTCTCTCTCTCTCTCTCTCTCTCTCTCTCTCTCTCTCTCTCTCTCTCTCTCTAAAGACCGGAGTTCTGAGTTCCTGTCATCTATCTCTGCTTTTTCCAATTGAAATGTAGGCGAGTTCGTAATCTGATGAGAGAAATCAAAGCCTATACGACAAAACTCTGTCGAAGGCAAGGCCTGCGTGTATCGGTGTCTGTCTGCAGAGAAGTGAATAAAGCATCTTTTATTGGAAATGCAAAACAGTCTGCAGCGTTTGTGTATAACCTACCTCTCTCTCTCTCTCTCTCTCTCTCTCTCTCTCTCTCTCTCTCTCTCTCTCTCTCTCTCTCTCTCTCTCTCTCTCTCTCTCTCTCTCACGGTAACCTATAGACAATGACGACCTTGAGAGAGTAGGCAAAATCCGTCTTCAATAGCAAGCAAGACTTGGGCCTACGCTTGCTCCTTCTCTCCTTCCTCCTTGATGCTGAAAGGGTCGGGCCCTTGGCGCTACTGCAGATATGCAAACGACGGCACGCTTGCGGGCGAGCTTCGGTATGGATGCATGTCATCTGGAGCACCACAACCCACAACTAGAGTTAGGGTTTTGCGTTCTCTCTCTCTCTCTCTCTCTCTCTCTCTCTCTTTCTCTCTCTGGGCATAGGGTTAGTAACTCTCTCTCACAACATTACGAATTACTCTTGCTCACATGTACAACTCTAGACCTACAGCTCTTTTGTTATAGCACATAAAGGGGTGTCGTCTGAATCAACAAGAAATACCAGCTCCAGCAGCTTGCGCACAGAGAGAGGGATAAGCCTACATTTCCCACAGCTCTATACTGAGAGCACATCAGAATACCTCCGGTAGCTTTGCGAACAAGGACCCCAAAGAAACTTGAGTTTTTCCTGATCTTGCTTCGATACTGATTGGCCAAGACTCGGCCCATGCCCGTTCTTGCTTAGGTGTGTGTTGATTGTCTTTTGAGTGGACAATCTTATTTTTAACTCCAGAAGCATGGAGATAGCTAGATTTCGTGACAACAGTATTCGAGAGAAATCATTTTTCCAAAACATACAAAATTCCTTTCCTTAGATTTGCCAAGAGGAAATTTAAGGTTTATTTCTTGGGTTTTTACACTACTTTTCTCTAATTTGGAGTGGAATTTCTCCCTTTCCCCTTGCCCTTAACCTACATTTTTGAAATTGAAAATGGCACAATATTAAGCTGAGACACATTTTTCCCAAACACTATGTGAGAATCAAAATTATCGCCTTGGCACCAACTCCCATACATATGACACACACACAGAGAGAGAGAGAGAGAGAGAGAGAGAGAGAGAGAGAGAGAGAGAGAGAGAGAGAGAGAGAGAGAGAGAGAGAGAGAGATGTGGTGTGCATGTTCACAATGCTGGATAAGCATGGGTGAGACTCTTTTGTCCCTCCATGATAGTCGCCCATGAATACTTCTCAGTTTGGAGTGGCGATGGTGGCCGATTGTGCAAAAGATCTCTCTCTCTCTCTCTCTCTCTCTCTCTCTCTCTCTCTCTCTCTCTCTCTCTCTCTCTCCATAGCATAACTACTTTGTTGCTACCTTGACAATTTACTGCGAAAACGATTATTCAGCACAACCAAGAAGTATAGATACAAGAAGTTCTAGCCTACTGCAGAAAATAGCAATAGAGATTAAAGAGACATGGAAAGAAGCGAAAAAGAGAAGCCAAACAACTCTCTCTTTGGTATGAACTCTTGACTACGTCTGCAAAAGGAACAACTATCTTTATCTAGCTCCAATGCAAACATCTTCAAAAAACTCTAGCTTGCAACAAGACGCAGCATCTATATCTATCTATACTACTATTATAATGGGGGAAGGGATTCCGGCTCCACCCCTCGGACACGTGTCATCACGAGTCTCATCCGATAGACTTTGGACCAGTGCACTGCGCAAGGTGACAGGTGTCAGGCGAGAGCACTAGACACACAGAGCATGCTAGAGAGAGAGAGAGAGAGAGAGAGAGAGAGAGAGAGAGAGAGAGCCCCAGTGTACCAAGATTGTGTCTGTGTGTCCACGTGCGCGAGTCTATTGGTGACGCTGCATACAATAGGTAAAAGCAGCACACCACCTGACCGACTGACGAGACGGTGGTCGACCGTGAGCAATAGCAAGAGCTGCCGACGTGCGTGAGAGAGAGAGAGAGAGAGAGAGAGAGAGAGAGAGAGAGAGAGAGAGGTGCCTCTTCTCAGAAATCCACAACATGCTCATATGGGCAACAGAATTCACCATGATATTGTTAGAGATGCATCCCGCATGGCTGTTAGAGGGGTTGTAGGGCATTATCAAGGAGTGCACAGTGCCGTACAAAGCTCGCTAAGCACTGTAGCCACTCTGTGGGACATCGACTATTCAGTGCAAGGAGGACATTGAACCCATGTAACCACGTGGTGGGACGGAGCTCTTAGACCAAAGTCGTTGAGAGAAAACGCCGTGCTTAGCCCTGCCTTGGTTGACATGTATCCCAAATGTAGTGTACTTCATAGAGCACTAATTCCAGGATATGTCCAAGCTTATGCAATCACATTTTCTTGAATCTTAAATGAAAACATGACAAGGTGAAAAAGGGGGGGGGGGGGGGGGGGGGGGGGGGGGGGGGGGGGGGGGGGGGGGGTGTTTGTGTGTGTGTGTGTGTGTGTGTGTGTGTGACGAGACGTTTGAAGCTTGGGCTCTAAAATGAAAGAAGGAAAGGCAAGGGTTAGGGTCATAGAGCTCCGGGCTATTTTCGAGCAGACGTAGAGAGAGGGCACAATCACGCACACTTGCACCTTGGAGGCATGTGGCATTACACATGAATTCACGATGATATTATTAGACTTAGGTTCTTCAAAGAAAAAGTCATGCTTAGCACCGTCTTGGTCCACATGTATCAATAAGTGTGGTGCACCACATAAACCACAAAAAATGCGCGAGGAGCCTTCTAACCGAGATGTCGTCTCTTGGGAATGCACTAATCGCGGGATATGTCCAACTGGGCAAGGCCAAGAAGCTATGTGCTATTTTCGACAGATGTGGAGCAAGGGGGAGGGATTCCGGATGCAATCACATTCAATCGTGTTCCCTCTTGCAAGTCGATGACACAAGTGGATAGCACGCACAGAGAGAGAGAGAGAGAGAGAGAGAGAGAGAGAGAGGGGGGGGAGGGGGCATCAAAGGTGGTCGGCATGCTACCGCCGAAGGCAGCGCCGTTTTACTAGTGATACTAATTGTTAAGCTATCACTTACTTGTCAAGAACGGAGTGTGTGTTTTAAGTTTATATAGCATGTCGTCGTGAATAAGTTCACACCTAGTTCACATCTAGTTCACGCCAAATTTGGTGTGCTGCACATACCCTTTCGAGTTCACACCAATTTTTGTGTGGTGCACACTCAGTTTACACCTTGTTTACATGAAGTTCACAATGAGTTTTCGTTGAAAAGCAGAGTAGCGACTTCCGAACCTACCACAAGCATGGGTAGGCTTCCACCCTCGGACGAGAGGCGTTTCTCATCGCTTTTTCAGCGCAAAACGTGGGCAACCTTTGATCTTGAGACCTTTCAGCTTGTTGTAGCCATTACCGACTCGACACAACTGGAGACTTCAGAGCTCGGGGAGCGAGTGTGAATAGGCAGACTTGGAAAATACATGGCAAACGTTTGTTTCTTGAGGCAATCTGAACACGCCCTTAGTTCACACCTAGTTCAAAAAGTAATCCGACGGCCTAAAATGCTCCTACTTCACAACGCGTAATGTGGGCCAT